>NW_024962325.1:13944-16668 GCF_019238085.1 Lagopus leucura | reverse complement strand
TGTGTGTGTGTGTGTGTGTGTGTGTGTGTGTGTGTGTGTGTGTGTGTGTATTTGGTGAGCTCTGATCCCTGGGATGGGTAAGCAAATCTTTATTTCTTTAGCTGAATTTTGGCCATCACTGCTTTTTTGGGGGAATTTAGAACTGGTTATCTGTCGTTGCCACACTTCCACAGCTGAATGCCCTTTTCAGTGTTGCCTCTGTATTTTTTTCTCTTTCATTTGTAGCTTGCACCCTTCCCAACTTTTCTTCTTTGGGTCTTCTACTATGTGGTGTTCTTCTATGGATTATTACTGCCATAGCAGAAGCGGACGTGTTTCTGTGGAGAAAACCAGGAGCAGAATAGTGGATTCCAAGGTCAGACTGGGCCATATGTTTTTTTCTTAGCATTACAGACACACCACTCAGTAATTCTGGTGGAAATGGAGGGCCCATGTCGCACCTCCACTCCCAAACCTTTGGTCTTGCACTAAGACACTCATTCCTTGACACCGTTCATCTCCTACATAAAGAAAAGGGCAGAGTACATTGGCAAAAACAATCATTTCAGTGAATTTCATCCAATTTACAGTCTGACACTTGGCTCTAGCAAGCCAAGATTGATGTAGAGGACCTTGAGACTTATAGCACATGGCATTACATGATTGCATCCCTTCCAAGTGCCCCAAAATTGTCAGAAAGAACACTTCACGTTATACCAATGGGCGTCTTCACAGGCAGTAGCTTGCCTGAGTCTGCCATTGTGTAGCTTATACTGAGAATCACTACTAGACAAGGCTCAGCGCTTATACAGTTGCATGCTCTTCCTATCAACCCACTCAGAGCCACTGGACTTTGAATTCTTCAGGGAACTGTTTGTCAGGGTGCCATGGGAGAAAGCCGTGGAGAGGGCTTTCTACGGCCCAAGAAAGCTGGTCGTATTCAAGGGCTGTCTCCTCCAAGCCCAAAAGCAGTGCATCTCGTGAGAAAGAAAGGCCGGGAAGAATGCTGGGAGGCCTCCACGGATCGACAAAAGAGCTCCTGGAATTACTTAAGCTCAAAAAGGAAATCCATAGGGAGCGGAAGCAAGAACACAGATTACCTGAGAGGACTACAAAGAAGTTGTCCAAGCAGACAGGGATCAGGTAGCTAAAACACAGACAGAATTAAATCTAGCCAGAGACATAAAGGGGAACAAGAAGAAATTCTACAAGAATATCAGGAATACAGGCTGGCAGCCTGTATTCTACAAGAATATCTACAGACTGGCAGCAGCAAGGGGTACACCTGTACTTAGAGAGTTTGTTTTGGTTTTTTTTTGTGTGGGGTTTTTTTTTTTTTTTTTTTTTTTTTTTTTTTGAGTGTTTGGTGAGCCCTTATCCTCAGAAAGGGGTGAGTGATTTGTTTTTTATTCCTAGATTATGACCTCTACCTTTCTTGGGTGATCTGAAACTAGTTTAAAGCAGCTGTATTTACCATTGCCTATCCTTACAATGCCCTTCAATTCTTCTCTAGGGGAAGTGAATGAACTATATCCACTTAGGCTTCAGACCTCTCTCTGGGGTTGCAGAGCGTAGATGCAGATGATACTGGGGGACCTGATTGGCTGGGAGTCAGCATTAACTTTAAGACTGACCCGAACCCCGAGCTTAATAGGAGCAACTAAAAGTTGCATTACGCAGAATTCTAATGACCGTAACAGTAATCCTTAGACCCGTACCCTAAAAATCTGCTACAATTAATAGAGAAAATTCACAGTAGAAGTAATACTAACAGTAGTCCAAATCCTAAAGATAACCCTAACCTCAACACTGACATAACACTACTCTTTATTCTAATTACCTTAAAATTTACTGTGTTAACCCTATTTAAAAAGCAAACAAAAAAAGCCCAAGCCTGATAGTAATAGCCCAGATCTCTAATAATCCTGACTACACTGGCCACTCTAACCACTGTAACAGAGTCAAAAAGGCTAGCTGGAAGCCTGACCCCAGTCTACAATTCAAAGCGTGCACTGAGATACCGCACATCGAGACTGTACAGAGACAGTGTAAAGCTGCCACCCTTCTCCTTCTCATGTCCTGGGCACCATTTCAAATCCAGCTCTACAGCTGTGGGGGACTCAACAGCTCGAAGAAGGTAGGCCCTTGCACAGCGGAATGGTCTGGGACTGGTACAGAGTGGCTCTGTGACTGGTGTGATAGAGGCAGGGCATCATCCTGACCAGAGCTCTTTGATTGTTTTGTTTTGCTACTACAGCTGGGTGGGGGGGGGGGGGGTCTTCATAACCCATTCCCTCGTGCAGAGTCTCTCTGCAGTTGCAGCAAGGTCTGGAAGAGGGACATAAAGCTGTAGCTGAGCCTGATGGATCTGCACAACTCTCGGGCTGTCTTGTGAGAGGCAGCTGTGAGGGATCAATTCTTTCTATACAGGTGAATTAATATTTTTCCATCTGCAAATTTAGGTGGAAAACTGCTGTTTTCATTAATCTTTGTGGAAATAACTATCTTTGTGCTTTCAGCTATTGCGCTTTCATTTCATTATCATTACATTTTGCTTCTTAGTCAAATTTTGGTGTGTAAATATCTAAAAACAATCTAATGGATGCTAACAAAAGTGAGAAAGTGTGGCATCAATTTGATGATACTTTACAGATATTCAATAAGCACTTAGTGCAAATTTGATGGGTTTGGAGAAGCTTCCGTTGGTTTTCTTCGTCTTTCGTTTATTCGTTTTTGCGCCTTCAA
>NW_024962325.1:0-13844 GCF_019238085.1 Lagopus leucura | reverse complement strand
CCCCAGTTTGTATTTTTTTCCGTCATCAATGGAGAAAAGGATGGTCAGGGACTGCGTTGCGGGTCCGCGTCACTGCAGTTGGAAAAGTTGTTTCCGCGGTCTCTGGTGCCTCTGCATGGCCGTTCGCCGGAACTGCAGAGACGTTGTTTCCGCGGTCTTCCGCGGGTTGCCACAGACTTCTTTGAATGACCCTGCTGTCTAGTGGAGACTAGATTCAGCCTGAGGTCTCAGAGGCTGTCAAGGGAAGTTGGTCTCCAGAGCAAGGAGGGACCAGAGCTTACAATTCGCACCACTGGACACACCTCCCACACACAGATGTAGCGCCCTATGGGAAGCGGGGCTGTGCTTGCTCGCTGAACCTCCCCTTTCACAATGAGCAGAAACAATGGTTTCTCACCTGATGCGACTCTCAGGAGCTATTATTTGAGGCTTATTATCAGGTGCGAAGGTGTGAACGCGTGGGCGGTTGTTTAAACCGTGCCGCTGATGTGCCACCTCCACTCCTGGTGACTCAGGAGCCTGCCCACTCCCAGCACAAGCGCAGTGCTGATGCTAGCCTCAAAAAAAGCCCTAAAAAAGCCTTTAAGAAGTCTTAAAAAGAGCTTTTTGGTTGGCCTTTTCTTGCTCCAGATCCCTTGCCAGCACAGACTTACCTGCTCAGAAGCAAGTCTCCACAGCATGGTGTGTGTTATATTGACAATGGTCAGTCACAGTCCTTGACAGAGTCAGCGAGAATAGGGAGATGCATAAGCAGAAAAGGAGCTGCATTAGCAAAAGAGCAAAAAGTTACACTTTATGGTGAGGTAAGAAATTGCTTATTGCCAGTGAATCAGAGTAGAAACTTAGGCGCTTGATTGCTTCATGCCATCCACATAATAACCAATTGATTACGGAGGTGTTATTTGTGATTCATGTCTGCATCCAATCAGAAGCACGCTAAGTATTATTGAAGAGTTGTATTTTTTCCAATAAATGGTCTCTGTTATAATTTTTATAAAGTGCCCGAGTCTGTTCTTTGTCTCCTGACACACCCCCAACAATGTCACTTCTCTGTCATTTCCCAGAGATACCCCAATGTCATCCCCCAGCATCACCCTCCAGTGTCACTTCCCAACATCAACCCGGTATCACTTCAGTGTCACTCCAGTGTTCCTCCCACACCATTACTCCAACAGTCAGTCTGGTGTCACTCCAGTGGTACCTTAACATCAATGAAGATGATCAGGGGACTGGAGCACCTCCCCTATGAAGACAGGCTGAGGAGGGAGCTGGGCTTGTTCAGCCTGGAAAAAAGAAGGCTCCGGGGTGACCTCATTGCAGCCTTTCAGTACCTGAAGGGAGCCTACAGAGAGGAGGGGAATCAACTCTTTGAAGGGTTGATAACTGCAGGACAAGGGGACATGGTTTTGAGTTAAGGGAGGGGAGATTTAGGTTGGACGTCAAGGGGAAATTCTTTACGGAGAGAGTGGTGGGGTATTGGAACAGGCTGTCCAGAGAGGTTGTGGACACCCCGTCCCTGGAGATGTTCAAGGCCAGATTGGATGGGGCCCTGGGCAGCCTGGTCTAGCATTAAATGGGGTGGTTGGCGGCCCTGCATGCGGCAGGGGGGCTGGAGATTCATGATCCTTGGGGTCCCTTCCAACCGTGGCCATTCTGTGATTCTAACGTCACCCCAGTGTCACCTCCAGCAATGTCACCCCAATAACGCCGCCACCCATTATCATTTCCTGATGTCACCCGCCCCAGTGATACTCCAACATTGCCCCCCAGCATCACTCCCTGATGTCGCCCTCCTAGTGATGACCCAACGCCACCCCAAAGACATCACTCCCTGGCATCACTCCATAATATTACCCCAGTTTCACCCCGGTATCAGCCCCGTGCCATCCACAAGGGCTCTCCAGAATCATTCCCTGATGTCACCCCCTAGTGTTACCCCAACAACATCAGCCCCCAAAAGCATCACTGTGGGGCTGATACGTCACTTCGATGTTAAAACTCAGTGACACTCCAACATCACCCCGCAACTCCACTGCTGTTTCAGGGTATGTATGGATCTGAGAGACAGGATGTCACAGGAACCAAAGGCAAGCTAACTATGCACTCAAGACCTACTGCCAAGGCCAGCTCTGTCAAAATCTCATTCCGTTCCAGGATCATTCTTCGGTCAGGGGCTTTTAGGTCCACAACACAGCACCCCAAAAACGTCACCCCAACACAACCCCAATGTCACTGCCCAGCATTTGTTCCCTGATGTCAATCCCCCCGTGATATCCCAACATCACCCCCCAGTGTCACTCTGAGACATCACCACAGTATCACCCCAATGTCAGCCCTCACTATTATCCCCCTAGTGTTACCCCACCATCCACCCTCCAGCATCACCACAACATCACTCTCCTGCTGCCACCCCCACTGTCCCCTCATCCCTCCCCTCCCCTCAATCTCCTGTTGTACACCATCCCTGTGTCCTCCCACGCCCACCTGCAGCCCCACGAGCAGTTTTGTGTCACCTCCAGTGTCATCTCCACGAGCACATGTGGAGACAGTCCAGTGCCGTGTCCTTCCTGTCTCCCATGTCACGACATGCCCTCCGTGTTCCCATGTCACCATGTGCCCTCTGCGTCCCCCCTGTTTCCTCCCGTGTCCTCTCCATGTCTCTGTGCCCCCTCTGTGTCCTCATGTGCCACCCATGTCTCTTTGCCCTCACCATGTAGGTGTCCCCTCACCTCCTGGTGTCCCCTCTGCATCTCCTCCCCATGTCACCTTCATGTCCCCATGTCCTCTCCATGTCTCCGCATCCCACCCATGTCTCCATGTCTCCGTGTCCCTCCACATCCCTATGAGCTCACCGCAGTGTTGGAGGGCAGCACAGAGTAAGTGGCCTATGTGGCACACCAGTACCCCCACTGCCATCCCCGCTGTCATCAATGCTGTCCCTGTCACTGTCTCTGCTGTCACCGATGCTGTCGCTGCCACCTCCCAGCAGTCGATGGGCACTGAGGACATGCCCCTGGGGGGACATGAGGATATCAGGGAATACTGGGGACATTGTGGGGACATTGAGGGGACAGGTGCCCTTACTAAGGTAACCCTGGCCCTGCGGAGCTCTGGCCCTGCGGTACCCTGTCCCTGGGGGGTGCTGGATGCCCCTAATCTCTATGGTAATAGGTCCTCAAGGCTCTAGCATGCACACATTCAGAATCCCAGAAGGGGTGACTCTTCACTCTGACCACTCTGCATGGTCCCAATCTGAAATTGTTGGGGCTGAGCGTTTCTCATGCTAGGGGACACAGATGATGCGAGTTGTAACCATTCCACTGATGTCACTAGTGTTTGTTGATGGATACTCCTGCCCTGCAATACTTTTAGATAACAGAAAGAGCCGCGTCTCTGAACCAGAGATAAGGGAGTGTGCTGAGTCTTTGTACTGAAGAAACAAGAGGTCCTGCTTGCAATCAGTCAGTGAACACGTAACACGCTTCGGGGAAACTTCCGCATATGTAACATAGCTCTGAGAAACATCTGCATATGTCACACAACTTATGTATATAAGCTGAAGATCTTTTGTGCATGTAATGTGTGACAGGAGATTCCCTCACACGTCCAGCACTGTTACGAAAGAATGTCTGTTTTCTAACTCTCCCATGTATGTCAAAGAGACTTTCCTGGTTGACCATCTCACATTATCACAGACAGGCTCTGGCAGCCCATTTGTGCGCCTTTGAATACACAGGACGATCCAGGGGCACCTCCACAGTGCATCGCATAACCCCGGGAGCTCTGGGCATCTGGTCCCATGTACTGGAATACATCAGGGAGGTCTTCAGAGTCCAGTAGGGTACACTGCGAAAGGGATGAAGGACCCCAGAGCATGCTGAGGAGCTGGGATAGGGCTCTAGGATGTCTCTGGGGCTGCCCATGGCACACTCCGTACTTCTGGGACACACCTGGGTGTCTCTAGAGCTCACTGTGGGGCCGTGAAAGATTTCTGGGGCATATAGGGTCAATGGGCTCCACAGGAGTGAACTTATACATGGCTGCTTGCCAAGTTGCTGTTAAATCAGGAAGGCTTGGGACAGCAGCTCCTGGCAGGGCTGCATAAGGCACCGATAATTGATTGTTAATTGTCACCTTCCCTCTGGTTTCCGAAATAGCCAAACAGGCGTGTTATATATATATGGGGACTGTGTTCTGGAAATGATTTGTCTCTTCTCCAAATCTGCTATGACTTCAGAAATACCACATCAAGCTGCTGGTTATTACTCTTTTTTTTTTTTTTTTTTTTTTTTTTTTTTTTTTTTTTAAATGATTGCGCACCTGGTGGGGGGTGTGGCCAGCCCTGTGAGCACAGGTGGAAGCAATTCACCTATGGGACCGGATAGGGCTGATCCTGGCTCCACCCCTCCCTGACCGCATTTAAGGGCTTGGGAACCGTAAGGGCAACATCTCTACTTGGGGACTGCCTCCTTGGGAGTGTTGGGGTGAGTGCTTGTCTTTGGAATGAGGTGAGTGATTTCTGCTTTTTTTCAGGGCTGCGTTCTCTCCCTTTTTGGGGATCCTGAGCACTGCTATGGAGATGCCGCCTCTCCTATGAAGAAAGGTTGAGGGAGCTGGGCTTGTTTAGCTTGGAGAAGAGAAGGCTCTGGAGAGACCTCATTGCAGCCTTCCAGCACTTGAAGGGAGTGTATAAACAGGTGGGGAAATGGCTGTTTACGAGGATGGATAGTGATAGGACAAGGGGAATTGTTTTAAACTGAGACAGGGGAGATTTAGGTTAGATATTAGGAGGAAGCTTTTCACCCAGACAGTGGTGATGCACTGGTGTATGGGAACTGCTGAGTCACGGCCTGAACCTCTGATTAATCACCTGAGGTGAGCTTCGAGTCAGCCAGAGGAGCACAGGTGAAGGCAATTCACCTGTGCTGCCGGAAGGGGTGGAGCCAGACTCCACCCCTCCTGGACCTATTTAAGAGCTGGCTACCAGAGGGGAAGGATCTCTTCTGGAGATCCCCTCTTTTGGTATCTTCTGGTGAGCTCAACCCAAGGGTAAGCTCTTCCACTTATTCTCTTTTTGTGATTGTTGTCTGCTTTGCCTTACTCTCTTGATTATATTGCAATTATAACATCTTGATATCTAATGATTATACACAATTATATTGTGATTATAACATCTTGGTTATACAACTGGAACAGGTACTTTAGAGTCACTTCTGGGAGGATCTGCTCCATGATCATTCCCAGCACAGAGGTGAGACTGACATGTTGGTAGTTCCTGGGGTGTATGGGAACTGCTGAGTCACGATATGAAACTCTGATTGATCACCTGAGGGGAGCAATGAGTCAGCCAGAGGACCACAGGTGAAGGCAATTCACCTGTGCTGCCAGAAGGGGTGGAGCCAGACTCCACCCTCCTAGACCTATTTAAGAGCTGGCTACCAGTGGGGAAGGATCTCTTCTGGAGATTTGTTCTGCTGGAGTTTTGTAAGTGAGCCCAGTATATGGGTAAGCTTTCTATCTATTCTCTGTTTGTTGTCATAATCTGCTTTACCAAACTCTCTTGTTTATTTTGTAATTATAACATCTTAATATTCATTGATTATACACCAGGGTCATCCTTTCTATCCGTAATAACAGATGTGCTGTCGCCCTTTTTCTACTCACCAGGGACTTCACCTGACTGCCACAACTTCTCAGATATAAGAGTGTCTTGGTGACCGCATCAGTGTATTCCCTCAGAACTCTGGTATGTGTCTCATCGGGACCCAAAGGCTCCTGAATGTTTGGGTCCTCAGGCGGTCCAAAACCTGTCTGGGACGGGGAGAGGGGCAGTGGGACTGGCATCATTTCCTCAATCCCCACCTAACCAACCAAAGGTGAAGGCTGTGTATAATGAGCAGTTATCAGAGAAGATGGAAACAAAAATGTTGTAGGCTACCAGAGCCTTCTCCTTGTTTGTTGTTCCTAGCTACGGCAGTGGTAGTAGGAGCAATGTGTGCAGGGGGCAGCTCTACATATGTGGGACAGTGCCTTCGCTACTGTATTGTATCCAACAGGTGGCAGCAGAGAGCTGCAGTGCTTCCGAGTGCTGTAACAACTGCTCAGAGAGATGCATGTCTCTTCATCTGAACAGCGAGGAACGGAAAGCTGCATTTCCTGGAATGCCCCGGAACGTCATTTTGCTGACTGGTAACTGTCTGCCCTACAGGTAAGGGCAATGCACACCCACCAGTGTTTAACTCATCCCATAGCGTGACACCACATCGTGCTCCCAGAGGTCTTTATTGCACTTTATGGTGCCTGGATGGCTGCCTATCCTTTTCTTCCTGTGTTATCCTCATCTCTGGCCTTTTACTGCAGTGTTCTCCTTCCCTTTGCCCTCGGTGTTCCCTACTGTGTTCCCTCGCCTCCCTGTTTTTGTGTGCCACACCACGTTCTCTTGGCCATCACCCTTGGCTTTCTTTGTCGCATTCACTTTGGAATTTGGTTTTGGCATTCCATGCCACATTCTCTTGTCCTCCCATTTTGGCGTTTCTTGCTGCATTCTCTTGGCTGTTGCCCTTGCCTGGGCGTTCCCTTGCCCTCCCGTTCTTGCATTACATGCCACATTCTCTTGGTCATCGCCCTTGGCTTTCTTTTGCCACTTCAGCATTTCTTTTATTCTCTTCATCATTTGGTTTTGGCGTTCCCTGCAGCATTTTCTCGCCCTCCTGTTTTGGCATTTCCCGCCATGCTCTCTCGGCCCTTGCCTGGGCGTTCCCTGTGGCGTTTTCTTTGGCCTCCTGTTTTGTTGATCCCAGCCACCTTCTCTTGGCCTTCCGCATCGGTCCTCTTCACACCATTCTCCTTGGCCTCCTGTTTTGGCGCTTCCTGTGATGTTCTCTTAGCCCTTGCCTGGGCATTCCACGCCACATTCCCTCAGCCTTCTGTTTTGTCATTTCTTTCTGTGTTTTCTCGGCCTTTGCCCTTGGCTTTTCCTGCTGCGGTCTCTTTGTCCATATGTTTCAGCCTTCCCTGCCTCGCTCTCCTTGCCCTGACCTTGGCTTTCTGTGGGGTGTTCTTTTTGCTTTTGTCCTCTCTTTACCCTTGGTGGTTTGCTTTGCCTTTACTTTGGCTTTCTGTGGGAGTTCTGCTTCCCTTTGCCTGACCTGGGTTTTCCGCTTGCCTTTGGCTCTCTGGGATCGGCCGGGAGGCAGCGTCAATGTTAATCTTCACCTGTAGCTTAATGGGAGCTCTAATGATAATTGCAGTAATCCGCAGTGTATCTGTCAACCTAACCCTTAATCTGATACTAAAAATGTCCCTTACCCTCAATGCAGCAATAAAAATAACATCCTGTGTTTTCTGTCAAAGTAACCATAATCCTAATTGTAGCGCAGCAAACAATTGTTAAACTACCTTTAACTTCAAACTTATAAATAGCATTGATTATATCCCTAATGCTCCTTTGTGTCATTGTTAGTGCGACATGCCCAGGCTGCAGCCCCTGAATCTGTGGGGCAGTGCCTTCATTACTGTACTGTATTCAACAGGTGGCAGCTGAGAGCTGTGGGGCTCCCGAGGGCCCTAACAGCTGCAAGGAGAGGTGTGGCTCTTCACAGGAACAGCGCAAAATGAAAATCTGCATTTCCTGGAACGTCCCGGAACCCCACTTTGCTGACTGGTAATCGTCTGCCCAACAGGTAAGGGCAACACACACCCACTACTTAGTGAGATGCAAGGTAGTGTTTCCAGAGCTCTTTTTCACACTTCATGGTGCCCCGAGGGCCGCCTGTCCTATTCTTCCTGCATTCTCCTCATCTCTGGCCTTTCACTGTGGTGTTCTCCTTCCCTTTGCCCTCAGCTTTCCGTGCTGTATTCTCTTGCCCTCCTGTTTTGACCTTCCCTGCCACGTTTTCTCAGCTTTTGGCCTTCTCGGCGGCATTCTCTTTGGCTGTTGCCCTTTGCCTTCTCAGCTGTGTTTGTTTTGGCCTTCTCGGCCGCAGACTCCTTGCCCTTGCTTTCCTTGGGCTTTTCCTTTGCAGTTCTCCTTGCTTTTGCTCTTCCCTTGCCTTGGATGCTTGCTTTGCTTTGCCTTTTCCGTGATTGTTCTGTATGCCTTTGGCTCTGGCTTTGCCTTTGGCTTTACCTTTGGCTCTCTGGGATCGGCTGGGAGGCAGTGTTAACGTTAATCTTCACCTGACCTGTAGCTTAATGGGAGCTCTAATGATAATTACATTAACCTGCAGTGTATCTGTAAACTGAATCCTTAACCCAGTATTAAAAATGTCTCATAAGCTAAATGCTGCCATAAAAAATAATGTCCCATGTTTTTTGTCAAAGTAATCTTAGTTGTAATTACAGTGTAAAATGTTGTTGTTAAACTGTAACTTCAACCCTATAAATAACATTAATTATATCCCTAACTCTCCCTTGTGTCATCATTAGAGCAACGTGTGCAGGGTGCAGCTCTACATATACAGGGCAGTGCCTTCATTACTGTGTTGTGTCCAACAGGTGGCAGCGGAGCTGCAGCTCTCCCGAGTGTTGTAACGACTGCGCAGAGATGTGTGGCTCTTCACGGCAGCAGCAAGGAACCCGAATCTGCATTTCCTGGAATGCTCCAGAACCTCGCTTTTCTGGCTGGTAACTGTCTGCCCAGCAGGTAAGGGCAATGCACACCCACCAGTGTTTACCCATTCCATAGCATGGCACAACATGGTGCTCCCAGAGCTCTTAATTGCACTTTATGGTGCCCAGAAGGCTGCCTGTCCATTTCTTTCTGTGTTCTTCTTGTCTCTGGCCTTCCACTGCAGTGTTTTCCTTCCCTTTGCCATTGGTGTTTCCTAATGCATTCTCTTGTCCTCCTGTTTTTATGTTCCACGCCACGATCATTTGGCCATTGCCCTTGGCTTTCTTTGCCGCATTCACTTCAGCATTCAGTTTTGGCATTCCATGCCGTGTTCTCTCACCCTCCTGTTTTGGCATTTCCTTCCATGTTCTCTTAGCCGTTGCCATTGTCTGGCCTGTTTTTGTGTTCCATGCCGCGTTCTCTTGGCCATTGCCCTTGGCTTTCTTTACCACACTCACTTTGGCATTCAGTTTTGGCGTTCCCTGCTGTGTTCTCTTGCCCTCCTGTTTTGACGTTTCTTGTCGTGTTCTCTTGGCCATCATCCTTGGCATTTCCTTCCACGTTCTCTTGGCCCTTGCCCTTGTCTGGGCATTTCTTTGCCCTCCTGTTTTTGTATTCCATGCCGCATTCTCTTGGCCATTGCTCTCGGCTTTCTCTTGCCACATTCTCTTCAGCATTAGATTTTGGCATTCCTGGCAGCATTCTCTTGCCCTTCCGTTGTGGCATTTCCTGCCACGTTCTCTTGACCCTTGCCTGGGCATTCCTTACGCCGTTCTCTTTGACCTCTCGTCTTGGTGTTCCAGCCACATTCTGCATTGGCCTCCTTTGCTGTGTTCTCTTTGGCCTCCTGTTTTGGCACTTCCTGACATGTTTTAGCCCTTCCTCGGGCATTCCATATCGTGTTCCCCTGGCCTTTTGTTTTGGTATTTTGTGCTGCATTCTCTTGGCTTTTGCTTTTGGCCTTTCTTCTGTGGTCTCTTTGGCTGTATGTTTTGGTCTTTCCCATTGCATTCTCTTTGGCCTCAACTTGGCTTTCCATTGGGTGCTCTCTTTGCTTTTGCCCTTGCCTTAGCTTGGCTGTTTGCTTTGCATTTACCTTGGCTTTCCACGGGAGTTCTGCTTCCCTTTGCCTGCCCTGGGTGTCCGGCTTGCCTTTGCCTTTGACACGACAGCATTAAAGTTAACCTTGACCTGAACCCATAGCTGAATGTGAGTTCTAATGATAATTATGTTAACCTGCAGGGTATCTGTAAACCAAATCCTTAACCCAGTATTAAAAATGCCTCTTAACCTGATGGCATTACGGCAAAGGCCTATTTTTATGGCCTTTGCCATAAAAATAATGCCCCATGTTTTGTCAAAGTAACCTTAATTGTAATTGTAGTGCAGAATACTGATGTTAAACTAACTGTAACTTCAAACCTATCAATAGCATTAATTATATCCCTAATGTTAATTATAATTATAATTACTTACAACCCTTGCATCATCATTACAACAATGTGCTCAGGGTGCAGTCCCACACATGTGGGGCAGCGCCTTCATTACTGCACTGTGTCCAACAGGTGGCAGCAGAGCTGCGGCGCTCCTGAGAGCTTTAACGACAAGCACGGAGATGTGTGGCTCTTCACGGGAACAGCAAGGAACCAGAATCTGCATTTCCTGGAATGTCCCGGAACCCCACTTTGCTGACTGGTAACTGTCTGCCCAGCAGGTAAGGGCAATGCACACCCACCAGTGTTTACTCATTACTTAGTGAGGCACAAGGTAGGGTTCCCAGAGCTCATTTCTGTACTTCATGGTGCCCAGAAGGCTGCCTGTCCTTTTCTTTCTGTGTTCTCCTTGCCTCCAGCCTTTCACTGCAGCATTCTCCTTGCCCTTGGCTTTCCCTGCTGCGTTCTCTTGCCCTCCTGTTTTGGTGATCCCTGTGGCATTCTTTTGGCCATTTGCCCTCGGCCACCTTCGCTGCGTTCTCTTTGGCCTTCGGTTCTTGCCATCTGTGCCACATTCTCTTGGCCTCTGTCCTTGGCCTTCTTTGCCACGTTCCCTTTGCCTCCCGTTCTGGCATTCCCTACAACATTATTTTGGCCTTCAGTTCTGGCGTTCGTGGCTGCGTTTTCTTTGGCCATTGCCGTTGGCCTTCTTTGCCCCATTGTCTTTGGCCTTCAGTTTTTGCATTCCGTCAGCATTTGCTTTGGCCTCCTGTTTTGGCGTTCCCTGCGGCGTTCTCTTTGGCTTCTATTTTGGCGTTCCCTTCTATGTTCTCTTTGGCCATTGCTCCCAGCCTTCTTTGCCACATTGCCTTTGGCCTCTTGTTTTGGCATCTCCTACAACTTTCTCTTTGCATTTGGTTTTGGCCTTCTGTGCTACATTCTCTTTGGCCATTGCCCTTGACCTTCTGCATCGGCCTTCCATTTGGCATTCTCTGCGGCCTTCTCCTTGGGCCTGATCTCTGACGAGGCCTTTGGCATTCTCCATGCCTTTCCCATCCCTTTGCCCTCTGTTTTGGTGCTCCCTCGGCTCTTTTTCTTGCCTTTTGCTCCTGCCTTTGCCTTGGCCTTCCTTAATGGTCACTCTTAGCATAATCCTAACGTACCTAACCCTTACACCTTTACCCTGACCCTAATGAGCTCTGAAACCCAAATGCAGCTCTAATTGTAACCATGACAGTACAGTTAGCTATACAAAGTGTCCAAATTAAACCCGAACCTACCCTTCACTTGGGCACTAAACCCATCTGTAACCTTCAGTGTAATACTAACCCTAATCCTGTAGCTTCCCCGTTAAATACTCCTAACCTTTCTCTTAAGCCATTTCTTGGAGCGGTGTTTGGCTTCCACGTTTTGTGGGGGTGGGCTGACAGTGAGCACCGTTTGGGTCTCGGCGTTCTTCCTTCTAAAGCATGTCTCTCTCTGTATTACAGGTGAAGATGCCTTTGACACTTCCAGTTGATGACTTCCCCCCGGGACACCATCGTCTTTCCAGCCCTCCCACACTCACTGCAAGCTCGGTTCGGTCGAGCCATTACCCGAATCCCCAGTCCATTCCCTTTTCATGATCCTCCCGTCACTCTGCCACAAGCCCCTACCACCTCCCAAAGTCGTCGCAGGCAACGTGTGGGATGCAGCACTCAGTCTCATCCCACTCAGTTCATCCCATCAGCCTCAGCCCAGCGATCCAACCCACCCACACCCTTCCTTAGGGCCCTTCTACTCCCAGGCCAATCAACGCTTCCTTCTGATGCCGTCTGCATTCTATCCTGGCTGCTTTAAGACTCGTGCCCCTTTGTGGCCATTTTGAGAGTTGCGCTGACTTCAGCGTGTGCATTCAATTTATTTCAACCAAATCGGCTTCAATTTTACATTCAATTAATGTAAACCAAATTGGCTTTAAGTTTGCCTTGCTTACGGGGTTGGGTTAGCCTTGCTTTGTTTGTTCCTAGGCAGGGCTAACCCAACCCCGTAACCAACGCCTGAGGGCTGTCGGAGGTGATTTCTTTTCCTTCCCCGCCAGTCTGAAACTTGCGCCCCGTTGAGGCCATTTGAAGAGTTGCGCTGATTTCGGCGTCTGCACTCAATTTATTTCAACCAAATTGGCTTTAGCCTTGCAGTCATTTCGCATCAACCAAATTGGCTTTGGCTTTGCATTCAACTTATTTCAACCAAATTGGCTTCAGTTTTAAATTCGATTCATATAAACCAAATTGGCTTTAGTTTTACACTCAATTAGTGTAAACCAAATTGGCTTTAAGTTTGCATTGCTTACGGGGTTGGGTTAGCCTTGCTTTGTTTGTTCCTAGGCAGGGCTAACCCAACCCCGTAACCAAGGGCCGTTGGAGGCCATTTGTGTTCCTTCCCGGCCAGTCTGAAACTTGCGCCCCATTGCGGCCATTTGAAGAGTTGCGCTGATTTCGGCGTCTGCACTCAATTTATTTCAACCAAATTGGCTTTAGCCTTGCAGTCATTTCGCATCAACCAAATTGGCTTTGGCTTTGCATTCAACTTATTTCAACCAAATTGGCTTCAGTTTTAAATTCGATTCATGTAAACCAAATTGGCTTTAGTTTTACACTCAATTAGTGTAAACTAAATTGGCTTTAAGTTAGCATTGCTTACGGGGTTGGGTTAGCCTTGCTTTGTTTGTTCCTAGGCAGGGCTAACCCAACCCCGTAACCAAGGGCCGTTGGAGGCCATTTGTGTTCCTTCCCGGCCAGTCTGAGACTCGTGCCCCTTTGTGGCCATTCTGAGAGTTGCAATTTCTTTGGATGGGCTGAGATCTGCTCTGCTCTTGAGATGGGTTGCAGTATACAACATTTTCACAAATGTGATGTGAGTAATGGGGTATGGAGGCTTTGTGCCCTTTCTCTGGTTGGTCTGACATCTATGTGAACTCTGTGTTACAACTGTGCTGAATATGTGTGTACTGCACCTGTAAATTGCGTCGTGCCCTATATGCAATGTGTGTTATGTTGCGCCTCTAAACTGTGTTGTGCCATGTACAGAATGTATGGATGCTGTGCCTATAAACTAAGTCTTGGAATGAGAGACCTGTACTCATTACATGTTCTGCTTCTCAAGGTGTAGTTGCTGGTATAGTGTATATGTATATGAATCATGTCTTCTGGAAACAGAGCTGTAATAAACAAATAGTTAAACAGCGCAAGTATGTTGTGTGTCTTCCTTTGCCATGATAAGGACTTGAAGCACACGGGAAGGTAGGTGAGAAAGGTAGGTGCAGAGGGTGGAAGACTTGGGGTTAGACTTTCAGACTTGAAAGGTTAGACAATTAGAAGATTAGGATTACACAATTAGATGGTTAGACAGTTAGATGGTTAGGGTTAGACAATTGGACGGTTGGATGGTTAGATGATTAGGGTTGGACAGTTGCAGAGTTGGACAGTTGGACAGTTAGACGGTTAGACAATTGCAGAGTTGGACGGTTAGACAATTGCAGAGTTGGACGGTTAGACAATTGCAGAGTTGGACAGTTAGACGGTTAGACAATTGCAGAGTTGGAGAGTTAGACGGTTAGACAATTGCAGAGATGGACAGGTAGACGGTTAGACAGTTAGACAATTGCAGAGTTGGACGGTTAGACGGTTAGACAATTGCAGAGATGGACAGGTAGATGGTTAGACAGTTAGACAATTGCAGAGTTGGACGGTTAGACAATTGCAGAGTTGGACAGTTAGACAATAGGGTTAGACAATAGGGTTAGACAATAGGGTTAGACA
>NW_024962324.1:339544-355320 GCF_019238085.1 Lagopus leucura | reverse complement strand
ACCCTAACCCTAACCCTGCCCCAGTTTGGGGTTGAGAGGGGGAGGGCTGAGTGTTGTGAATGCAGAGTTGTGAGTGGAAGAATTGATCCCTTTAAGGCTGTCTGTCGGCTGCCATCTTCGGTGAAATCTGTGGGGCAGCAGCGCTGCTCCTGGGTCTGCCCCACTTTTTGGGCTGCGCTGGGAGCGCTGAGCAGAGCGGAGCTGCAGAAACAGGATGGGAACGGGGTGAGCCGATGGGAGGCGGCTGTGGCCGGTGCTGCAATGCCACCTCGTGGTTACGGCGGATGGACGGACGGACGGACGGACATTCCGACGTCCTATAGGGGCGGATGAATGGATGGGTGAGAGATGAATGGTTGGACGAATGGTTGGACAGATGGATGGATGAGAGATGAGTGGATGGAGAGACAGACGGATGGATGGATAGTCGGATGGACAAACAGACGGATGGACAGACGCTGCTAGAAGTGGCGAAGGTGCCCTGAGGTGCTTTGCAGGCAGCACGAGGTTCTCGGCCCTTCTGTAGGAACCCCAAGCTGGATCCGTAAGGATCCTTGCATCCGACCCCAGGCTCCAGTCAGCACCGCCCAAAATCAAACTCAGCGTCTGAGGGCATCGACCAAATGGTTCTTCAGCAGCGGTTTTTGGTGCTGCTCTGCTGGGAATGGAGCGCCCACGCTGAATTTTTGGGGAGCAGCAGGTCTGGGGCTGAGCTGAGTGCAGGAGATGCTCAGCATGGGGAAGGGGCTGAGACGCATCCTGGAACGTGGCGCTCTGTGATGTCAGCTTTGGACGCTGTCATGGCAACGGGCGCTGGAGCGATGCTGGCACCTGCGGGGCTCGTCCTGCTCTTGGTGGCAGTGGGTGGCCGTTGTGAGGACGCGGCGGCAGCCAACGTTGGCCGTCACACCATGGCCCGCATCGCCGCGCTGCTGTCCCCATCTGAGTGCCGCCAGCTCCGGGGGCAGCTGATGGGACCCAGCAAGGACACGGAGCGGAACCCAAAGGACGGCATTTGTCCCCGCGTCCCACGCCACCGTCCCGGCTGCTCGGAGGCTCTACGGAGGTGGCTGGAAATGGAGGGAGAGGTGACATCGTGGGACCAACTGGCCCGCAGCCTCCGCCAGATCGGGCGCCCCGACATCGCCCGGGAGTTGGGGAAAAACCTGAACCAGGACCGGAGCCTGGAGCTGCGCAGGAACGTGGAGGAGTACGGCCGCAGCGTGCAGCATCTCACCTCCTCACTGCTGCTGCAGGGCGAGCAGTATGGAGCGGCACGGAGCAGGAGGGGCTCGGGGGATGCGGGGGATCTGCGCTTCGAGAGGCGGCCGCCCCCTCCCTACACCCGCAGCCCCCTGGGCTGGGTGGGCCCTGTGCTCTCAGGTGTCCTCGGGGGGTTCGTCGCCTCCGTCCTCGTTGCTGTGGTCACTGTGCTCTCCTGTCAGTGGGCACTGGGCTCGGTCACCTGGTGAGGTGGGGGCAGGACTGAACTGGAGCATCGCCATCAGGTGCCTGTGGGAAAACGAAGCAATAAAGGGTTGTGGAGGGGAGCCCTGTGTTGTCCTTGGCTTAGGTCGCCTTGAGCATCCAAAGATGGATGTCCAGTGGGCATCTCCTGTGAGTTGTCACCAGCTGTTGAAACGTCCTTGGGTAGGGATGGAGCCAGGCTAAGCTCCCTTGGCCTCATCACTGCTGCAGCCCTTGGAGGTCTCATCGGATGGGGTCAACAAGGCCTTGGTTGGGTCTCCAAATCCCCAGTGGGGTCTTCCAGCCTCCAACAGGGTCTGCAAAGCCTTGGTTGGGTTTCTGAGTCCCCAGAGTTGTCTCCAAGCCTTGGTGGGGCCTCTGCTCCCCTGGACTTGCGGTCCCCAAGCGCTGCATGGGATCTCTGAGTTCTTCTTTCCCTTCCCCTCAGTGGGGGATTCTCTGCTGCAACCATCGCCACGATACTCTCAGGATACCTGGGAAGGGGATGGGGAAATTGTTCCTTCCTCATGTGAGAACGTCCCCAGCCTTACAGGAATCCCCTCCTGCTGAACTCGAGCATTTCGTCATCCTTTGCTCTCCTGGAGCTTTGTTTTGGGAGCAGTTGTTGTTCAGCTGCTGTTATGTTGTGCCTGAGCGTTTGCCTCCATTTCTTAGAAAGTTCTCTGCAGTAATGAAACTTCTTTTGCTCCAGATCTGATTCCACCATCTGCACTGCTGTCACTGGAATTAAAACCTCTACTTTGCATCAAGAAACAGATTTTGCACCGATCCACACAAATGGGAAACTTCAGAGAAGAAAATAAAGGCCGAGTTGCACCGACGGCGCCTTTAAAAGACGAGCGAAGCAGTTAACCACAGAATGCTTTATAAATGAAATTGCATCTCCTTCCCTTCAGAGCGTGCCGTTTCCTGGAGCAGCAGCACCGTGGGTTCCTGGCACAGCGCTGCTCCTCTCGGGGCCGTTCCTTCCAGGAAGGGAAGGTCAGAGCTGCACGGCCGCCCCGCTGTTCCCGGATGCTGCTTTGCCATCTGCTGCGCTGCTGCACGTCGTCCGCCACGTCCCTGCCAGCCCCAGGCAAAGGGCAGCACTGTTAACTCTGGAGCGGAATGAGGGCTGGCGCTGCGTGCTGCTCAGGGCTGTGGGGGCGCCGTGTGTTTGCAGGGGGAGGGGGACATCATGGAGCACACGCACAGCAGGTACAGCAGGATGTTGCTACGAGTGCAGGTTGGCCTCTCCAAAAGCCTGAGTGCCCTGTTGAGTTTGGGGTGAGCTCCGAGTGGTTGCTGCAATGGGGATTTCCTCGTCCCACGTGGGCTCAGGTGCTCTCAGGATCATCCAAGCATCGCCCTATAAAGTCTCTGCAGGGCTCTTCCCTCTGCTTGGGGAACGAACAGCTTTTGTTTCTACTCTGACGGTGATCACTTGGTCGGGCTCAGGGCATTGCAGAACTCTTTACAGAGCCAAAAGCAGCCTCTGCACTGCAGCAGCTCGATGCACCTTGTGCAAATGGCCAACCTCAATCCCCAGATGCTCAGCCCTGCGTGCATTGCTCCGGTTCCACATCCCTGGCCAGGCTCAGGTCGTGTTACTGTTGTGCTTCTTGTGCTTTTGGGGCAGAAAAAGGAGTTTGCGTCTCCCCATCCCCAGAGCTGCCTGGACACCAGGGTGAATTCGCACCTTGCTTTTGGTGGTGAATACTCTCCGTTAACGTGAAGGGAACAGAACGACAGGGCAGCCAGCAGAAGGAGTTAAAATCAGATGGACAGAGCTCTTTATTGCAAATTCCAAAGTAAAAAGATGTACAGTACAAAGGAACTCAATGTTCAGACACAGAGCGCCCGTCCCACTGCTCTCCCTGGAGGCATTCCTCCTCCCTCCCACCCCAGCCAGTTCCATCCTCCTCCTTTCTTCGTGTAAAACAGCAGAGAAAAAAAACCTGGAGGTGACAGGGATAGGAAACAGCGTTCAGACCAAGCTGGGAGCAGAGTGAAGGCACCAACCTTAACCAAATAGAGACCTATAAATATTTGATATTTCTATCTGATGAATAATTTGGACCAAAACTCTATGAGGAGAATTGATTATTGCAAGGTTCTCCCTTGGCCCTTTGCCTTGCAACAACTCCTGGTTAGATCCGGACCCCTGGAGCAGCAGCTCATCCCCTTCTGGGACCAGGCAGCAAGGCCATGCAGCAGAACCTTGGGGGGGATTCTATGATCCTACGGCCCTGTGCCATGCGTGGGTTCCGTCCTTTGATGTCCCAAAATGTGTGATCTGAGCTCCTGGAGCGAGCAGGGAGCAAAGAGGCGGTCCTGCAGGAAGCGCCCAACGGATGGGGGATGGCGCCATCCTTGGTTGGGTGCCTCTTGCTCTGGAGGCGTCCAGCCACACCTGGACAAGGCCAAGGGCAGGGGGTGCTGGGGACGTGGGCACCTGATGCCCCCTGACCACGGCGCCCATCTCCAGGGACGTGAGAGATGGGAGATGAGGGACCGACGTAACCCCAGCGTCTCACTGCGGTCATCGCGTCAACATCGAACCAAACCAAAGAAGACCTTGGAGGAAGGACGGAGAGGACAAGCAGGCAAATAACTGGGACACCGAGACAACCCGACCTTGTACAGTGAAAAGGGTAACGTTTATTTTATTGTCTTTTGGCTTATAGTAACGTAATCCTTAATCATGTTGGGTAAGATCATTATGAGCCACCATGCAATTTCTAATACACTAATCTTCACTATTGATCTTTTACAGCTTTAACAATTTATTTATTTTTTTTTTCTTTGCGGCGGAAAATTAAATAATCCGAACTCTGGTGTGGCCTCTAACATCACGGTTTTATTGGAGTTTTTCTTCCTGTTGTTCGACATTGGCTTCTATATCTTTAAAAAAAGGTGAACAGGAAAAGTGAATAAGCAGCTTAAATCGGTATTTCCTTTTTGCCCTTCCCCTCTGCTCTTTTACACAGTAACAGATGAACCGAAAAGGGAGGACTTGGACACGGGGGGAGGGAAGAGAGCTACTTGCTGTAGTCTTGGCTTTTTGGCTACGTCCTTTCCGCGGACAACAACACCCTCAGCTTCGTTCCCATAACCCTGAATCTGGAATATAAATCCCAGCGTACGCCTTTGACTTCAGACACCGACGTCCTTCGTGCTTTTGGACCAAAGTTTCCCCTCTGTCCTTGGCTTCACCCAGTGAAGATGTCCAGAAACGCAGCTCCATCGGCTGCAGCGGCTGATGGCACTGGCTGCCCCGAGCAGGAAACGAAGAGGTTGAGAACGCACCAAAAACCCAGAACCTTCCGTTCAGCCGGAGAGCAGAGGAAGAAACCCTTCGTTCCTCTTCCTTTGCCACCAATTAACGCCATCTCCGACCTCTCGTTTGGTGCGGGTCTGATGTTTTAGAAAAATAAATATATATACAGAGTTTGAAGGGATTTCCTTTAGAGGAACTGAGTAGCGGAACGGGATTGCCAGCAGGAATGCTAATTGCACCAAGCTTCGCCTGCGAGTCAATGGCCCAGCTTAAGAACAACTACGAAGTTTAGCCAAATCTTGCATAGAAGTGGTCGACTTATTGCACATTGGAACCCAAAAATATATACTTCTGCTGTTGCAAAGTCCATTTGCAATAAAGCTTTTTTTTTGTTGTTTAAATCTATTTTTTGGGGGGTAGGGTTTAAGTTTCTGTTGGTTTTTTTTTTTTTCTTTGGGGGACGTTTACTGGCTATCTAAAGTCTAAGGAAAAAAAAAGATATTAAAAAAATAAAAATAAACATGGACAATGGCATAAGCCAGAAGCCATTCTATTATCTTTGTAGTTCTTTGTATTTACAAAAAGGCATGCCGATAAAATAAAATGATATATTACAGTATTTATAATATTCTCTTAAAAAGTTCAACCACACTTTTCAGCTATTTATTATTATTATTATTATTTTTCTTTTCTTGTGCTGTTTACAATGTAGCCTGTACATACGTATGTTTTCTCTGTTTTATTGTACATCATATCCTAGGAGCAACTGGGGCAAAGAGCTGACGGGACAGAAAAGGTTCCTCGCCGCGTTCCTGGGGCGCAGAGCGGCTCCGTGCGCACGGCGCTGGGCCATGAGATGATGCCAACCTCCGTCCTCCTGCTACCGCCAGCTCCTGGCTCTCCCACTCTTTGGGGTCCCCTCGGTTCGGCCCTCAGCCGTCACCGCCCTTCCTACCCTGGAAGAAAACCCATCCCGGCCCTGAAGAACGAACCTCCACTGAGCGGCGGTCGGGTGCCGAGGACGCCGCGGCCGTTAGGAAGAAAGAAACGTTGGGGCTTCTCCTCTGTGGCATCGGTTGCTGCTGCAGCGAGAAGACTAGGCAAGAGGTAGCTCTGATTCCTACCCACCCTGCAGGGCCGTTCGAGTTCGCCACTCGATGGAAGTGGAAGAAATGGGAAGGAGGTGAAGGCACCTGGCGCCCGGCTCTCCCCCTGCACCCCCGGGCTGGTGCTTTCCCACTGACCACACGGGCACGTGCTGCCTTTCGTTTGAAACAGACGGGGAGAAAAAAAGTAAAAAAAAAAGAAAAACAAGAAAAAAAAAAAAAAAAAAATCCGGAACAACCAACCGACAGCAGAATCGTCACAATGAAAACCGCTGTGGCCACGGAAGCAAAGAAAACCAAACCGCGCTGCGCCGACGCAGCGCTGATGGAGGAGCAGAAGGGGCTCGGAGCTCCCTGCCATCCCCTCCACCCCACGGCACAGCTGAGCGATGGCCCCTTCCCCAGCCCTACTGGGGGGCTGCGCGCTGCCAGCTCCCCCCACCCCTTCCAGTCCTCAGCACTTTTCCCTAGACTAAAAAAAACCCAACAAATCGAGTCTACGCTGCAGGATGGAGGCAGAACCGTAATTAACGCTAACGACAACTATTGCAGGACACAAATCAACGTGCTGACGGGTATTCGAGCCCTAGATTTTGGTTTTACAGTGACAAGAGTAGAACAAAGCCATTCCCAGTTCTTAACGTCACCCCTTGGACCGGGTCCAGAGCAGCATTGAGTCGAGTTCTATTTCGGTGTGCAAAAAAGATGGCAGGATGGAAAAGAAAGACGCGTCGTCAAACAGACACACACGGATTTCACCTGCTTGTTTCATTTCTTTTTGTTTTGTTTGGTTTCCTACTGGCAGGTCTATGAAAGATTGCTGAGAACGGGTCAGTACCGGTGAAGGGCACGATTATTGTTAATCTCCAAATACAGTGTACGGTAAGTCAGTGGAGTGCCTCGAATTTATGGCTTAACACACTGCTGTGGACAGATTATTGAGTGTCTCGTGGTTTAATGGTTCCTCATGCATGGTTCCTGGTCACGGCATGCCATCATGCAAATCGTTTCTATGCATTGAACGAGCACTTTTATTTTTGGGGGCTCAGCCTGAGCTGGTTCCAGGCTGAAGGTTCCCGATTACCCCATCTCCCAAACCAAGTAAAGCCCATGTAGAAAGTAGAATGCAGATAATAAATATCAAATAAACTATGACAATTAATTAAATGGCATGGGCTAAATGGGTGGTTAGCTTCTTTTTTTTGTCGTTGTTTCGCTTGTTTTCGCTTTTTCCTCTTTTTTTTCTTTTTTTTTTTCCTTTTTTTTTTTTGCTTTGCTTTGTTTTGCTGCTTAACTAAATGCAAATCTACTTTTGCATGAACAAACCCCTTAACATCGTGACTTCTGGGTTTTCTTTCAATAATAACCAACAAAATGGGAAAATAAAATCCATTTTTTGGCTGCTTTGGAAAATATATGAATCCCAGCAGCGGGTTTTATTTCTGTGTGTGTGTTTGTGTGTGTGTGTGTGTTTTTATTTTGCTAGTTTGTCCTAAGTTGCATTGACTGATGTGGAACATGCAGTATCCACCTGCCTGAACAATAGAAAAATCCATATTTTTTCCTTTTCTCCCTGCTTTGTTTTAAACGTTTGTTCACACAGGGGTCCTTTAAACAGGTGGAAGGTCACTGCTTTAGATGCAACGCTGTCACACAGGAAAGCAGACTACGTTTGGTATAAGATCTTCAGGTTAAGTGTCTCCACAGCTGTTCTGTATGGATATATTTCACCAAGTTTGTAAACAATCTTTTTTTTTTTCTTTTTTTTTTTTTTTCCCCGCTTGCAAATTTAAATTTAATTCTTTTTTTTTTTTTTTTTTTAATTTTCCCCTAGGTTTGTACAATCCCAGCGTTCTGCCTCAACACTTGGATTCCCTGACGTCTTTTTGCCTTTTCGCCCGTTCCCGTCTTCCCTCCTCCGCCCGCTGCTGCTTCTCCTTCTCGGGTTTGGTGACGCTGTCGTAGGACGGCAGCGAGGCGGTGGAGGGCGTCCCTTCCTTCTTCTCCCTGTTCGTTCCTCCGTTCTCCATTTTGGTGGGGAGGGGTCTTCGGCTGATGAACCCCCGCCTCGCCAACCGCGACCTGTAAGCCCTCTGCAACACCACGGCCGAGACCTCCTCCTGCTTGCGCCGCAGCGTGGTGGTGATGGGCTCGTAAGACACTTTGGAAGGATTGGAAGCCACAAACCTTTCCTCCATCTGTTGTCTCAGTATATCCAGCTCTCCGCTGTCCCCCAGGACGCGTTTGGTGAAGGCAAACAGGATGTCTAAACAGTGGATCCTATCTCCACTTACCATAGGGAGGTCCATGGCGATGAGTTCGATGGTGTTGGGCTTCGGGACGCGCAGAGGATGCTCCAAAGCGTCGGCAAAGTCCGCCAGCTTGCTGTACTCTATGAACTGCGTGGCGTCGGGGTCGAACTTCTCCCAGATCTCGTAGAAGGTCTCGAAGTCGTCCTCGCTCAGCGGGTCCGCGCTCTCCTCCGTCGCCACGCTGAAGTTCTCCAGGATGATGGCAATGTACATGTTGACCACGATCAGGAAGGAGATGATGATGTAGCTCACAAAGAAAAATATCCCCACCGAGGGGTTGCCGCAGTCCCCCTTAAAGCCGCTCCCGGGATGTTCCTTGTCCAGGTCGCAGTCCGGAGGCCGGTTTAGGATGGGCAGCAGGAGGCCATCCCAGCCAGCCGACGTCGTGATCTGGAACAAGCAGATCATGCTGTTGCCAAAGGTCTCGAAGTTGAACATGTCGTCGATGCCAGCCTCGTGCTTGACGTAGGCGAAGTTGGACATGCCGAAGATGGAGAAGATGAACATGACCAGGAAGAGCAAGAGGCCGATGTTGAACAAGGCAGGCAAAGACATCATTAAGGCAAAAAGCAAGGTGCGGATCCCTTTGGCTCCTTTGATCAAACGCAGGATACGTCCGATACGAGCCAGGCGGATGACTCGGAAGAGAGTGGGGGATACAAAATACTTCTCGATGATTTCGGCCAGGAACATTCCTGAAGAAGAAGAAAAGGATTGGGTTTTGTCAGCGTGTTTGGGCCAGCCAGGTTTAAACGATCCCTAAATTGTATAACTTGCATCTGGGAGGTTACAGGCATCTCACAGATTAGCCACTAAAAACAAAAACTTGGAGGAAACCACTCAATTCAATTCCCAACCAAACAGAAAGCAAGAGTGCAAATCACATGCTGATGTAGGAAGTGCTGCAATGCTATTTTCAGTGGTCGGTAAGCATTATAACATTCCAAGGAGGTGAGTAAAAAGTCTGTTTTTAAAGATAAGGAGAGTAATTGTCAAGTGTTTTACTCCATACCACTGGAAATGAACACCAGGACAGAGGGGGGAAGGCAGGCAAGTTGGGCCTTTGAGCTGCCAAACTGCCACGGGTGACAAAGGAAGCCAGAAGTCCAGGTGCCTACAGGTTCTCTTTGAATGCACCTTCTCTGCAAACACCATGAAAGAAAAATGGGTGCTGCACTCACCCACGATGGACAGAATCACAACCACGAAGTCAAAGATGTTCCACCCAATGGTGAAGTAGTAGTGCCGCAAGGCGAACATCTTCAGCACACACTCGCAGGTGAAGAAGATGACAAACACCAGGTTGATCCAGTAGAGGATGTCCTCCATCTGCTTGCTCTGCGTGTCCGTCTCCACCATCATGGTCACCATGTTGAGGCAGATGAGCATCATGATGACGATGTCGAAGGCTTGCTGGGTGACGAAGTCAAAGACGGCTCCCTGAATGCGGTTCTGTGCAACGAGAGAGCGGCCGTGAGCCAAAGAGCTTGGGACAAAAATCTGCCATCAGCCAACAGATTGCTTTCTTGTCGGTAGAGGCACAAGATGAGGACACTGCTCCTCAGTACCCTTTGAAGATTTCAGGGCACACTCCAGCCACAGATCACTCCGTGTGTGGGAAAGGCAGGAAGGTGCTATTATTTATATCCCTATTACCAGCATCTCGTTCTTTGGTGGGAGCAAAGGCAAGCTGACAATTCCAATCACAACTGGAGGAAGCAGCCAGGTCTGCCCTGCAGCACGACTCACCCGTGATGACTTACCCATGGCATTACCTACAGAACTCACCATGCAAAGCCTTTCACAAAGCAGAGTAATGTGCCTAGGTCCTGACTGGTGTCACCATAAGGCCCGAGACCCTACTCTAGTGCTAAGAGGAGACAAGATGATGATGTGCTGGCCAGCACGAGTTAGAACAAAGGATGCTTTGGGAGCTGAAGCTCCTTCAGAAGTCTGTTCTGCACTTTTTCCCTTTCTAACGCACTCACCAGAGGTCGGGGAATCGGCTTTTGAGGCTTCTTGGAGCCCAGTTTTTTCATGGCATTGTAGTATTTCTTTTGTTCTTCTGTCATGAAAATATCTTGACCTCCAAAGTAAAGGGGCAAAAGGAAAACTGGTTACAATCAGTTCAAGCACCAGAAGGGAAAGGAAGAACACAGCAGCAAGTCATGAGGATACCCGCCATATGGCAAGTTGGTGGCAGCTATTTTAGACAGCAATAACTTACACTAATACCCAAGATGTACCAATTTTCCCTTAAAGAAAATGGAACATTCTTTCCTATAGAGCTTTACTGAGTTCTATCCTTCCTCATCCCCTCTATCTGATTTGTGATAAACAGGCAGCAGAGGTGTCAGAGTTCTTACTAAAACTGATGCCATTTAGCGAGCGCTCCGTACATGCAAACCCTCAGCTTGTCTTCCAAGGAAGAAAAGCAGAGAGAGATACTGAAAATGACAGTGGCAAGGAAGACATCTTACTTCAAGCCTTTGCATTTCGGACGAGGAAAAGCAAATAAAAAAACAAACATATGCAAATTCATGCTACTAGGGAGAAGCTCCATCCAAGCTGAGTTCTTATATAAAGCTTTGGGTTGCCTCAGCTCGCAGTGGTTCTGCAGCTCTCAGCTCTAAGAGAGGGGGGACTGGGCTGGGGATGGAGCTCCTCGGCCTCAAGATGCAGAAAAACCCCATTGGCATGGAGAGGCAATGTTCCTCAAGTGGGTGTTGACCTCCACAAGCAAACAGCAAGCACTTATCTTTTTCTTTTGTTGATTGAAGTTGTCAATGATGACACCGATGAACAAGTTCAGAGTGAAAAAGGAGCCGAAGATGATGAAGATAACAAAATATATGTACATGTAGATGTTGTCCTCGTACTTGGGTTGCTCTTCTTGCTGAAGGGGAGATGAGAAGGAAATGATATTTCAGATATCTTACCTACAGAGTCAAAATGAGATCTTTTTCCAGTGTATTTTCAGGCAATCAGGAGTTTCCCCACCCCTAACAAAGCAACCAAACAAATGCTCTCTTGGGGATTTGCTTCAGCACCTTTTACCTTACCGCAGTAACACCAGCAAATGAAAAACCACGCTATGCAAAATGAAATACAGGATAGAAACGCAGCTCTACCCTTTTTACTCTTGATTTTATGAAAGCAAAATAGCTGTGCGAGCTGCTGGGGGTGAGAGTGCTTGTGGCCACGCACCGTACCTTTCTGGAATCTACTGCTGCATACATGATGTCCATCCAGCCCTTGAATGTTGCCTAGCAAAGAAAGCAGAAAGCAAAGGAAAAGTTCCCTTAGACAGAAATTACTTGAAATAACTTGAAAACCAAACAAGTCTGACTTGTGCCAGCTGTGTCACTTTAATGTCCCTTTATAAATAACTCATAAAGGGAAAGACTAATATTTAAGTCATATTGAGTAATATTTATGGGCAGGTTTACTGTCAGCCCTGTGGATGATTGGGCACAATCTTTAAAGAGCGGAGCTGGGGCCACTTGTGGTGCTGGGGGACCCAGATCAGAGCAATGGATGAACAATAAAACAGGGATTCTTCCCCCAGCCCAAAGTTGGGTGAATCCATGGGATGCTCTATTTCAAGGAGAGGGGGAAGCAGAGAACACAGGAGAAAAAGTCTGTTTTAACCACGACTGCGGAGGAGATGAAGGCAGCACTTACGACTTGCAGAAGAGCCAGGTATCCTGCCCCAACGTTGTCAAAGTTGATTTTCACATTCTTCCATCGGATCTCAGTGGAGTTGGGTGGCATCAACGCCTCGCAGTCTGTCTTGTTGTTAACAATGTCTATTTCAAAGCGCTCCTCAGACGTTTCGTTAAAGCAGTAATGGTATTTCCCAGCAAACAGGTTAACCCCCATAATGCTGAAAATCAGCCAGAAGATAAGGCAGACCAACAAGACATTCATAATGGAAGGGATAGCGCCAACCAAGGCGTTGACAACCACCTGTGTTGGAAGGGGTGGGAAAAAGTTTCAGTACAAAACACGAGGCAGGAGATGGCAAGCATCAATACAGCACTTTTTGGGGGGGGAATAGGAGGTAAGGCCACGGACAGATCGGTGGCATTGACTCCACACAGAAGTTGGCAGTGAACTTATTCCAAGCTGTGAGAAAAACCCTTCATAAATCCACCCCGGAAGCTCTGTTTCCCAATTAAAACAGAGTGTTGGATTTGCCGGGTTTGGTTTTGGATCAGTCACTTCTTTAGGCCAACGATCTCTCTCTTTCCCATCGTTTTAATCACCCAAAAGGGAGATGGGGGCATCAATTATCGATGCTTAGTGATCTCACGTTGGCTCCTGACTGCAGCCCACTCAGAGCGCGTCTGAGGGTTTGCTTTTGCTGATGGATTTGGTGGCTCTTGGCCTCTGGGGGCCCTTACGGCCATTCCCCACTGTCAAAGAAGGCTGTGATGGCGTGGACGCCCGCTTCCAGCTCCCACCGAGGTCACCACCCAACGCGGCGCCGACTTCGGTGGCAACGGGACCGAGGCAGAAGTGCTCTGTTCACAAGGTCTCCGGGTGACTAAGCAAGGCCAACCTCAGGCAGACAGCTGAGCATGCAGCTAGGCAGGCTCGAGAAGACAGAGAAGCCATGTTCCTCCCTCCAATGGCAGCCAACACAAAGACGGCAGTGGGCACCAGCCCCTAATTTTCGCCTCTCCTTGTTTGGGAGCACAACATCCTTCAGCATCCCTGGCCACCATGGGAGCAAACTGAAGCTGCCGGGCTTTTAACAGAGTTAGGGCAGCAGGATATTCAATCTTGTATTATCTGCTCCTAAATCAGGTTCCCTCAATAGAGGAGCAGAGTCTAAACTGTTTCAACCCCTCTGCCTGAGCTTGGGCACGCAGAGAGCAATGCCACCGCTCCTGGCACAGCAGTGTGATGCTGTCCCACCAGATCTGTTTGCTTGATGCAGTCACTGCGTGTGCAGTGAGCTCTGTGGTGAGTGCCTGCCCTCCAGCACAGAGAAAAGCTGAAGAAAGCAGCAATCCAGGCAATTAGCAGCAATGCAACAACTAACAAATGACCTCACGACTTCATGCCTTGTCTACATAGGGTTAAAAAGGCAAAGATTAGAGCCGGGCCCTAGAGATAACAAGGCTTTGCTTCCATTGTCCGAATGGGATGCGCTCCAGCACGGCATCGTGCCTCTTTGTTCTAAGATGCTCCAGATATCCACTTCATTGCACCAAAAGAAAGCACTATACCCTCCCAAAATAAATTTACACGTCACTGCATATTACTGCGTGACATTTGTGCACCACTGAAGAAGATCTGAGCGAAGGAACATGGCTTTTGTGCACAGACTGAACACCAGCAAGTGACAAAAAGGCATGCATGTTTCACAGCACTGCTGTCGGACTCCCTGAACAACTGAAGAGCAGAGCAGACTCTTTAAAATGCAGATTACTACGGAGTAGAGAAAAGCAAAGAACTGCAGTGCACGTTTCCTTTGCAAAGGCATTTCCAATCTCTGGCTCTGAAGGGTGGTTCTGGCTTTACAGTGCAGCAGCACTCATCTTAAAATCAAAAAGAAAGGAAAAAAAAACCTTTGGTTTTTGGTAACTGATGGGGTTCCCGGGGTCAGAACTCTGCATCAGTTTTGCCGTCATGGGAATTCCCAACTCGAGGAATATCCTGATGCTGTATTACAAATCACCACTTCTCTTTGGGTTTTTTATACCTCCAGGCTTAGCACTAATTCCTATGTGCCCACAGCAGCCCTTCTGCTGAGCACCACGTGCAAAAACCAACCACGTGCTTTCGTGGCAATAAAACTCATTAGAGCAGTGCTGGCTGCGTGCTGGGGGCAAAATCCTTCGGTCCTGATGAAATGCATCACAGCATTATTGGCTTATGGGGACAAAAAAGGGACAGAGGAGCCCAATGGGTGCAAGGAAGGGATGAAGTGGCACACGGACGCTTGGTGCCAATGGAGGAACTGCCATCCTGTGTTGTTGCATCGTGTCGTGAAGCTTAGCGTGAAGCTCACAGAGCCCGGTAAGGTAAAAAAAGTAAAATAAAAAATAGGGGGAGAATGCATTGGGGAAGAGATAAACCTCTTTGGATTTATTCTCTCACTTCTTTCGGCCACTTCCTGCAGAATTTGGGGATTCCCCGTCGGTTTGTGGCCCCTTCTGTGCTGCACTCTGCACTCAGTTACAGCAGAGCAAACCCAAAGGAAATCAGAGGACTCGGGGGATCCTCTTGTCAGACCATGCAAAAAAAAACCCAAACTGTACAACTGTGCTTGCCCTATTTCTTTCCCCTTTTTTCTCATTTTTTCCCCTATTCTTTCAATATATATAATCACAGAATCACAGAATTGTAGGGGTTGGAAGGGACCTCCAGAGATCATCGAGTCCAACCCCCAATATAATATAATATAACCTTAGCTCTCATAATCTCTCCTATTGCGAGCCAATGGGGATTCAACAAAAAAGACCAAAATTACTGACCTAGGAGCAACTGGGAAATCCATCCACATGACATACCCTTCACTTACATGCATTTTTTCTGCATGTTCTTAAGAGTGTCTCAATCCCAAATGGAAAAAAAAAGAAGTATATAGGCACCAAAATACAGATAGGAGCGGGAAAGCAGCAGAAGACACTGAAGTAATTTTGAATTGTTTCAAATCTGGCTAGCAATTTGAGGAAAGCTTGTTAAGTTCAATGCTTTGCTTCGTGGCTCGTGTGACGGTGACAGGACAGGGGACCGTCAAAGCATGGTACAAGGGAGGGAGTGGAAAGGGGAAAAGCTTCGCTACCAGACAAGGCTTCCAGTCACCGCCAGACTGGACCGAGAACAACAAGGTGCAACAAGAGGAATTAAACCAAGGCCGTTTTTGCAAGCAGCCGAGCTCCCCGCTGGTCCCTTCCTGGAGCCTCTCAACCCCCCCCCTGCATCGCATTTTTTGGCAGCCCCTCAGAGATTGTTTCCATCCGACCCCCCCAGGAGGCGGCGGAGAGCCTGGGGCGGTTCGAATTCTGCTTCTTTGCACCTGGTGATTCTCCCTAGATAGAAGAGTTACAGCTGAGAAGCCCCCTCGGATGCTAGAGGTCAAAGCCAGGCTCAATGAGAACAGCCAAGTGTTAACATCGTCTACAAATGGCACGTGGTTGGGGCCGGTCATTAATGTAATGAGGCAGCTGGATGCATTCTCCCTTTCTTAACTGGGGAGTGCGCAGCGGTGGGCAGGGTGGGGGACATCGACGGTCGAGGTGATCGAGTCAGCAGCTGCACCACACTTCTGATTGGAATTCTCTTTTCCACCCGTTTTGATCAGTTCTAGCATGCGTAAAAAAAACCGCTCCACGGGCATGCAGAAGGATCAGCTGCTGATGGCATCTTACCCTCATCCCCTCAAATCGGGACAACGCTCTTAAAGGCCTCAAAGCTCTTAGGGTCCTAAGGGACTTTATGGCACCTAGTTCCGAGTAGCCCAGGGCATTAGCTATAAGGCTGACTAAAGAGACCTACACAGAAAATAGAAAAAGAAAAAGAAAAAAAAAAAAAAAAAAAAAAAAAAAAGAAAAAAAAGAGAAAAAAGGAAAAGAAAGGAAAAAAAAAAAAAAGAAA